>NC_000079.6:111552546-111565046 GCF_000001635.26 Mus musculus | reverse complement strand
CAGACATGCACACACACACACACACACACACACACGTACATGTACACGTACACATACTTCAGGTATGTCACCTAACTTAGAGGCCTCCAAGAGTGTCCTTCACATAGTCTCCTCCTTCATGATCCTATACGAATGGGACAGCTGCCTGGAGTGATAGGGACTTCCCTTTGTTTCTGCTGGCAGTTCCGTTGACGGATCTGGCAACATTGGTCACATCATGTGCGTATGTGCATCTCCCCACCTTCAGAACAAGAATGGTTGTATACTGCCTGAACTACTCACTCCACTCTACTACTGAACTTTG
Organism: Mus musculus; assembly: GCF_000001635.26. Taxonomy (NCBI): domain Eukaryota; kingdom Metazoa; phylum Chordata; class Mammalia; order Rodentia; family Muridae; genus Mus; species Mus musculus. Next base: position 111,564,742 of record NC_000079.6, on the reverse strand, counting down.
AGCTGCTGCAGTGGTAACACAAGGCATTCCTACACTATACGGATGGTTCACATTTCTCATCCACTGGCCTCAGGAAGGCAGGTCACGTGACTTTTGAGGCCCTGTACCCTGAGTCAAAATACTTCTGCTTGACTTCCAAAATGAAGGTACATCTGGCAGACCGAAGGCCACGTAGCAATTAGAGGAGAAAACTGTGTACAACATATTCACAGAGTGGAGCAGCTGAGATCTGAATCGAGTAGTACACTCATTATTTGGGGGAGAGGGCAGGATAATAGAGAAAAGGCATAGTTTCTATGATTTTTATAAGATGCAGAGCAGAACAATTTTTTTAACATGTTTTTTGTGGTGCGTGCATACGTGTGTGTGTGTGTGTGTGTGTGTGTGTGTGTGTGTGTGTGTGTGTGAGTGTGATGTGCATGCATAGCCCAGCTCACACGCACAGATCAGAGAACAGCCTAGGGGAGTTGGTTCTCTTCTTCCATCATGTGAGTCCTGGGGTTTGAACTCAGGTCATCACGCTTGGTGATAAGCGGTTAAACACGGAGCCATTTCATCAGCCCTGGGCAGACTTTTAAATCAGCATTGTACTTGATCCCCTCTGAACCTCATGATGCAGAAAATGGGCCATATCTCAGAAGAGGCCATTCTAGGAAGCCATGTAGAATTGAAAACTGATGATCGCAAGCAGCTGGGGAGAGCGGGCATAAAGAATTCAGTGATAGGGAGGAGGGGCTCCAAAGAAGAAATTAAGTCTCCCAGATTAATGCTGAGTCTGGTAAGGACTTCACGGGCTGAAGGGATGCTTGTTGGCTGGCGCCTACATGGATAAAGCCTTTGATTTCATTTCTGTTCCTTCAAGCCAGAGTTTATGAACAGCTGCCATGGCTCAAAGGTAACTCAAAATGTGAGGTGAGTCTGTCAGTGTTTGTCTTATGGTTGTTGATCTGGGTGAACTGGGTGCTCAGGAAGTGGGACCGTCTGGGCCTTGGCCATTAGTCCGGGCTCTCGGGACTTCTCCCCTGGGTTGTCACACTTCTGTACAGATGTGTCCAGATGTCTATTTCCAAGTCCTAAACTTAGTGTACCCACTCCGCAGGCTTCAGACACACACCACCAATGGTCTGCTCATGATAGTTACATCCAGGAATTAGTAGGTCTCCAGGTTTGGGGCTTCTTTGTGTAGGACGGGGTGTTCCGATGATTTTATGGAAGCCAAGCTTGCCTTGAACTATAATTCATTATGTAAACCAGACTGGCCTTAAGCTCTTAATCCTCCTGCCTCCACCTCCCAAGTACTGGGATTATAGGCCTGCATCACCTCACGCAGTTGACAGTGAAGCTGGGGACTGAGCCAAGGGAGTCATGCATAGCAGGCAGGTGTTCTATCCACTGAGCTATAGCTGAGGTTTTCTTCTTATTCTGTCAATTAATCTTGTTGTTGTTGAAGTTTTGAGAGTGTGTGTAAAGATCAAAGACCATATTTACCTGTGGTCTTTATTTCACTTATTTTTGATAGATCAAGGAAATCAGTTGTTCAAGATCAGCCTTCACTACCTGTTGTGAGTTGGAAGCTAGCCTAAGCTACAAGAGGTCCCGTCTCGAAACAAGTAAGTAAATGAAAATAAACATAAATTTTAAAAATGAAAAGTGTATGGGGGGAGATGGAACTAAAAACGAATAATACAGTTGCTGACAATGTTAGCTAAAATGCGATTAATTAGTAGGGCACTGGAAGCACCCAGAAAAAGAAACAAACCCCATGGTAAACAAGGAGTAGGATGGGAGGAAGCACTTTGTGTGTGTGTGTGTGTGTGTGTGTGTGTGTGTGTGTGTATAAGCACTTGGCAGCGTCAGTGAACCGTTAACTGGTGACGGAGAACTCAGTGTCTAACTGTCAATGTCAGTCACCGTGCTCAAAGGTCCCTCTCATCCAGTGCCCAACATGGAGAGATGCAGAGGGCTTGTGGGGGAACCATTCAAGGCAGGCCAATTAAGATCTAAAGTTATAGTGACAAAGGCTTTGTAGAAAGCCCCTTTCTGGGCTTCAAAAGTGGCTCTGTGGTGAAGCACTTGTTCAGCATGGTCAAGGCCTTTCCCTAGTGGCAGAAAAAAAGAATGTATGCAAGAGCCAGAAAGCGTGATGATGTATGCTTGCAATCCCAGTGACTGGAAACTGTCGCATGCACGCTTGAGCGTGTGAGACACACACACACAGACACACACAGACACACACACACACAGAGAGGGGGAGGGGGGGAGGGGGGAGGGGGAAGAGACAGGTATTACTGGGTGGCCCTGGATGGCCCCTAACTCATTTTGTAGAAGAGGCTGACCTCAGATTTGTGGCAATCCTGCTTCTGGCTCCTGAGTGCTGGGATTACAGGAACACACAACCCTACCCAGTTTTTGCCCCCCTTTCTTGGCTTGTAAATTCCTTCCTCTAAATTCACTCCTAACCACGAAGCAAGTGGGAAACACCACTTCAAGTTGATCCCACCTATCCTCTGATCTTTAAAGCCTTAGCTAAACTCTTTTCTCTGCTTCTCCAAGCTGAGGCTGCTTCCTCCCAAGTGCTGGGATTGAAGGGGCGTGCCCCTGCCTTCCAGGTGCTTCTTAAAACTTTTTGATTCTTTTTTCTTTTTTCAGACATAGTCTCATTGTATCCCAGGTTGGCCTCAAACTTTCTATGCAGGTTGAGTCTGGCCTTGAACCCCTCACCTTCCTAGCTCTACCTCAAGAGTGCTAGGATCACAGGCATATGCCCCCATGTCCGGTTTCACCTAGGACTTTGTGCAAATTTTTACTATAATTTTATTTTTATTCCGTCTGCATTATGGCTAGTTGTCTCCTTGCTTTCCCTGACACTCAGGCTGTAGCAGTTCACATAAGATGGCCCCCTTGGGCTCATGAACTTGAATGCTTAGTCACCAGGAGTGGCACTACTTGAAAGGATTAGGAGGTGTGACCTTGTTGGAGGAAGTGTGACATTGGAGGTGAGCTCCCCACACCAGGCATAACAGCTCTCTATGTTCCTGATGCCTGTGCAGCTGGATAGAACGCTCAGCTATCATGAATATAATGCCATGAATATAATGGACTAAGCCTCTAAAACTGTAAGCCAGCCCCAATTACACACTTTCTTTTTGTAAGAGTTGCCTTATAGGTGTCTCTTCACAGCATTGGAACTGGTGACTAAGATACTGGCTCATATCCATTTCCCATTCTGTGGTTCACAGCGCCACGTTTTCTGCTGACAGCGCTCTCAGCCCTTGCCGCTCTGGTCTTATTTCTAATTAGTCCTGGAAAGTGTCATATCTTCCCGTCCTCAAGATTCCCGTCCTCAAGATGGAGTTTTCATGGTTTCTTACCCCCAAGTCACACAAACAGCTGGGGAGCGAGGGGGTGACGCAGCCGGGAGGCCCCCCAGGAGGGACCTTTAGCTTTGGCTCACCCAGCCCAGCGGTTCTTTCTGTTCTGGGTTTACTGAACCAGGGTGTCTGTGACGCCTCAGGCTGACCAGAAACACACATCCACCTCCCTACTCAAGTTCACTGGATAGCTGAATGTAGGGTGGAGTCACAAAAACAAGAGAAAGGATAAAAGTGGAAGCGGAGGCTGTACTCTGAACAAACTACCATTACCCACTCAGGATCTGTCTGATTGGACCTGTCAACTCCCTGTCACAGAAGGAGGAGTGGCTCATGGGGCCCCACCCCTCCTGCGGATTTATGGGACCTCAACGGTTGATATGGGGAGGAGAAACATTATCTTCAGTGGTGTAAAAACTGGTAAGGCACCCAGGCTCCTGTAAACAGTCCCAGTGAAACTCGTTGGTTCACGCATGTACGATCGCATGGCATGTTTCTCAGTGCCATTAGCAACCGGCAAGCTGCCCTTGCACAAATTAATAATGCCCAGTAATGCTGGCATTCAAACAACTCTAAATACAATGGGGGACACACGAAAGAAAAAATGTGAAAGGAAGAAAGGGACTGGGGAGAGTTTGGTAGGAGGAAAAAGGGAAAATGAAAGCTGGAGAATGGATTCCATGCTTTAGAGCACGGCTTTGGGGGCTGGTGAGATGGCTCAGCGGCGTCTGAAGACAGCTACAGTGTACTTACATATAATAATAAATAAATCTTTGGGCCTACCAGAGCCAGCAGAGGTCCTAAAAATCCAACTTCCAACAACCACATGAAGGCTCACAACCATGGGTACAGCTACAGTGTACTTATATACATAAAATAAATCTTTAAAACAACAACAACAATAACAACAACAACAACAAAAAACAAAAACAAAACCAAAGAGCATGGCTTTTCCTGATGACCTGAGTTTCGTTCCCAGCACCATCTGTAACCTGGATGCTACAGGATCTGTCGTCCTCTGCAGGCTGCCTTGGGCATTGCATTCCTATTGTACATAGGCAGATGTGCAAGCTAAACACCCAGGCACATAAACTGTCTCATGTTTTTCCTTTCGTTTAAAGAGGATAATGGAGTGATTATAATTAAATTACATTATGTATATGTATGAAGTTGACAAGAATTAATATATAAATAAACCACCAAAATAAAAATGTTTTAGAAACAACTCGGCAAAGTGTACCTGGTGCCAGAAGGGTGAAAAGAAAGACATGAAGATAAAAGGGAGTCTGTTGGGAAGAGGAAAAGCGTCATCAGAATGGGCGGGGACAGGAGAGGGTGATGGGGGATAAATACCATCAAAATGAAAATGCTATAGTAAAATGCATTATTATATATAATAATATAAACTAATAAAAACATAATTCTTAGTAGAATAAAAACATGATGGTCTTCTTTTTTTGTTGTTTTTTGTTTTTTGAGACAGGGTTTCTCTGTATAGCCCTGGCTGTCCCTGGAACTCACTTTGTAGACCAGGCTGGCCTTGAACTCAGAAATCCGCCTGCCTCTGCCTCCTGAGTGCTGGGATTAAAGGCATGTGCCACCATGCCCGGCTACATGATGGTCTTCTAATATGAGCTGTCCTTTGGACATCTTTGAGGTTGTGTGTCCCAGTGATTTGGGAACTAGACAGATCTGGATTTCAATATTGATTCAGGTTGACTCTGTTACTAATTTGCTGTAGACAGCTAGTGTACTGGCTTACGATTTACACCCCACATTTGTGAAATGGAATCAGTTTGTGAACTCATGGCACCCTTGAGGATTCGGTCAGATAACACACACAAAGTGTCTGGCATAGTTTAAGAGTTCCATAAAAAATAGAAATTGCTTGGCTGCTAGAAAAGTGGCCATCCATTGTTTCCCCCTGGCAGAAGCTGTTTCCCGTTGACCCCCCCCCCCCCACTCAACTTCAGTGGTAACTATACATATATCCATACATTCCATTCCATAGCGCCTCACTTTCTGACTTTTTACAGAGAGACTTCCTGCATTATAATGAGCCTTGTTAGTGACCTCGAGGGAGAGAGGTGAGACAAAGCCGAAACAAGAATTTATCTGCAGTCTCTACTTCTTGTAAAAAAATTTTACACTTATTTATTTACTGTTTGTTTATTTATATAAGCATACACACAAACCTCTGTGTGTGTATGTGTGTGTTCATGTATGTATGTGTGTGCATGCCTCAGTGTCTGCACAGAAACTAGAGGAGACTTGTGGGAGTTGACTCATTCGCCATATGGGCCTTAGGATTTGAACTTCAGTCGTCAGTCTTGGCAGCAAATGCCTTTACATAGTGAGCCATCTAGCCATCCTTGGCATATATATTTTTTTTTATTCCACTAACATCCTATAGAATTTGAGTTTAAAAAAATGTTCTTTTCATCATAATTATTATTGACTAATAACATCATATGTTAATTAACAATATACATATTAATATTTACTAATGTAGTTTATTAATTACAGCATGTTATAATATATGATATTAATTAAAGCACATGATGCTATGAGACTGTATCACAGAGGTCCCAAAAGATGGACTGGGCGTCCATCTCTGCTGGAAATCTGCTTCTATATTCTCTTGGGAGTCATATTTCCCCAGTCTCTTTGCAGTACAGTGAAACTGACCCCTCTGAAATCACTGCTGGTCACATGACCTACTACTGGCTAACATATGAATATTTTCTCATGACCACAGTGATTGATTCAAGAACATTCCATGCAATTCAAGCCAGACCAATGAAAGAAAGACAGGAATCACAGAATCATGATGGTTCTCTAATTGAATGGCTACGGTTGGCCAGGCATGGTAGTGCTCACCTGTAGGCCCAGCTCTTAAGAGTTGGAGACAAGAAGGCTAGGTGTTCAAGGTTAACTTCCAATACATAGCAAGTTCTAGGACAGCCTGGACTATATTAAAAAATTTGCCTTAAAAAAAAAAAAAGTTGGGACTGGAGAGATGTCTCAGTGGTTAAGAGCACTGACTGCTCTTCTGAAGGTCCTGAGTTCAAATCCCAGCAACCACATGGTGGCTCACAACCATCCATAACAAGATCTGGTGCCCTCTTCTGGAGTGTCTGAAGACAGCTACAGTGTACTTACATATAATAAATAAATAAATCTTTTTTTAAAAAAAATCAAAAAAGTTATCTGTAGTGGCTAAGCTAAAAGAGTACACTCTGGTAGCCTTCATGCAGGAGTATACCTGAGAACAAATGTACCAGAAGACAGCAGATGCAGTAAATGTGGATTCTGAAGGAGAGTCATGGAAAGCCCTGAACTCCTATCAGTGACCCAGGGGCTTCTCTAGCTCTGTGGGCCGGTTAACTGTCCTCTCCGTGCTAAGATCCACGTGCCTCTCTTCTCACCTACACCTGGAAGAGAAACAGATCCTCTGCTTTGTTTTAGGGTTTGTGTGTCTGTCTGGGGGCCAGGGTCTCCTGTAACCCAGACTGCTTTGAGCCACTGTGTAGCTGAGGCTGTCGTTGATCTCCTAACCCTCCTGCCTGTGTCCTAAATACTGTGTTATAGACGTAGGACACCTGCCCAGTAAAGAATTCTGAGTGCGTAAGGTAACAGTTGTGTGGGTAGGAAAGCCTCCTTGAGAAACAAAGATGGCCTGAAGTCTGAGTAATAAATCCATTCAGCAAATGGGAAGACTGCCCCAGTCAGAGGAAATGGTGAGTCCTGGGACCTTGTGTAAGTACAGAGCTCCTCGGACCAAAGAGAGCTCCATAAGTAAGAGACGGGTTGTTGTTGTTGTTGTTGTTGTTGTACAAGCTTGAAATATGAATTCAGACTCCAGCACCCATGTAAAATAAAAAGCTGGGGGTGGTCACACACCTGTTACCACAGCACTGTGGGGAGCAGAGACAGGAGGATGACTAAGACTTGTTAGCCACCAGCCAGCTCCAGGTTCAGGGAGAGACTGTTTCTAAAGGAAGAAGACAAAGTGATGAAGCAGGAACTCCAGCATCCTCCTCTGGCCTCTTCTTCGTGTGTGCACAGGCACAGGCATGCGCATCTGCACACACACAGGCACAGACACCACATATACACACTCTCACACAACATGCGCACAATCAGTCTATCAAAACTGGAATTAAAGCTGATTGAGTTTGAGCAACTAAGAGTAACCATAAAGCTATGAGATCTAACCAAGATATCAATGATGGACAGAAAAGCAAGATCACCACTCACAGCCACCAACGTAAGATGATAATCAGAAAAATGAAAGTATTTCATATAAAATAGAAGCATGACAGTACATCTCTGTAACTCCAGGCCTGGGGGTGTAGAGACAGGAGGAGCAGGAGTTCCAGGTTGTCCTTGGCCACACACAAAATTTAAGGGTAGTCTAGAGAATATGGAACACTGACTCAAAGGAAAAGAGTCTATGAGTGTATTCAGAGGGAACTCTTAGGAGAGTGTTTAAGAGTGTTGCTGCTCTTCTGCAGAGTTTGGTTCTAATACCAAGGTTAGACAGCTCACAATACCCTGCTAGTCTGGTTTCTATTCTGGCCTCTGTGAGCACCCACACATGGCAAACACTCACACAAACACATAAACAAAATAAAGTAAGCATTATTTGTATATAGTACTATTCATAAAACTATAGATGTGGGAAAGGTCCCACACCCCCCAAACACAGAGAAAGAGAGAGAGAGAAAGAGAGAGAGAGAGAGCTGTTTGCTGGGCATGGAGGTCTCACCCATGATCTCTTTATCTCCCTCAGACACATTTAGAGGTGAAGTTGCTGAAAGGGAGTTTACTCTGCCCACCTCACAGGTGGCCTTTGGATCCGGGACCCCTTGAGAGCCGGCCCAAGCCCATGGTCACGGCAAAGGGCTGCTGAGGGAGAACTTGAGAGGAGCTGAGACATAGTTCAGGGGTAGAGGGTGGACTTACGTTTGAGGCTCCCTGTTCACTTTCAGTACAAAAAGAAAAAGAAAGAAAGGAAAAAAGAAAGAGCCGGGGAAGGGAGGAAGAAAGGAAGGGAGAGAGAAAGAAAGAAAGAAAGAAAGAAAGAAAGAAAGAAAGAAAGAGAGAGGGAGGGAGGGAGGGAGGGAGGGAGGGAGGGAGGGAGGGAGGGAGGGAGGGAGGGAGGAAGGAAGGAAGGAAGGAAGGAAGGAAGGAAGGAAGAATGGAAGGAAGGATGGATGGATGGCAGGCTGGCAAGCAAAGCAAGCGCCTAACAAACAAGGCCAGTTTGCAAATCTTCCCTGGTACCAAGTTAATTTTCTGAAATCATCACAAACACACTAAGTTATTTACTGTAACCAAAATAGACTGAGCTCAATTTTAAATTCATGGCACTAATTTATATTCTCGCACAATTCAGTAATTACTACCTATTTTCCCACCTAACATACCCGTGTTCCCCCCGGCTTATACTTTCACTGAATTTATATTTCAAAATAAACATAATTAATGTGGATTTGACACATTTCTTCTGGTGTTTGTAGGAACAGCTATAAATGTAGAAGAAAATGGTAGTTAATTGATAGAAAACCCTCCCCAGGCTGAGTTTTCCAGAAATAACGCCCCTGAGAGGAGTTAGCACCCAGAATTTTTATTGGGGGGGGGGTGTCTCAGGACTAACACCCAAGGAAGAGAAGCAGGAGACACCCAGCTGCTAGGGTGGGTCTCAAACTATCCTGTGAGCAGTCTTCAGGTCAGTTGCTCTCAGGGTTGTCCAGAGCTGAGGACCGAGAGCCTAGACTTTATCTTCTAAACATTTGTCGGTCGCTGGCTGCAAGCCAGCTCACAAAGGACAGGAACTTGAAAGATACAGTTTTTCCCAGTAGCAAGAGGTCATAAAGAGGGCTGCCCTCAGCGTTCCTGGCAGTCAGGGGGAATCACCGAAGCAGCTAAGATTCTCATTCCTGACACACGATCTAGGCGGAACATGACTGTCCCCCACCGCAGCTCCAGGCAGAATGTGACTGTCCCCAACAGCAGCTCCTTAAATGTAATATGTCTAAAGTCTAAAAAAGGTCCCCTCGCTGCCTCACCGAATTTCACTCTTCAAGTCAGGAGACCTCCTCCCTCCCATCCCCCAGCCCCCAAATCCCGATTTAATTATTCTGAGATTTGGGCAGACACAGTTGCTAGGATGGAGTCCATCCCTGAAGCAGAAGGAAATGGATTTAGCTGTTAGGTTTAAGATATGGCCACTGCAAGGAGAACCATGCAAGGGTGACCCAGAGGGCAGAAGGACAGAGGTTCAGACAGACTGGACAGATGCTGCACCAGTCAGCGCCAGCTGCCATAGCAAAGAAGCCATTTCCACTCTGAAGATCCAGCAGGCACCTGAGTGGGGCACCAAGCCCACAGAGCAGTGGTTCTCAACCTTCCTAACACTGAGACCCTTTAATAAAGTTCCCCAGCCACAAAATTATTTCCATTGCTGCTCCATAACTGTAATTTTGTTACTGTTATGAATCATAATGTAGATCTCTGATATGCAACCCCCTCCAAAGGGGTCACAACTCACAGGTTGAGAACCGCTGTTTTAGAGAAATAGAGTATTGTAGGTTGAGAACCCAAATTATCTTGGAATATCATCACCACTTTAAAAGCCACTTGTCTTAACTTTGATATATGAGTTAATGGTCTCCTAACTCGTAACATAACGTCTCAGATTTCACTAGGCTTAGCAAATCTGTAGTCTTCAACCCTAAAGCTAAAAAAAAATGCTAGATGGGTGGAGGTTGGGAGATGGTTCAGTGGTTAGAGCAAAGGACCCAGGTTTGGTGACCAGAATATATATGTCACCTCACAAACACTCATATCTCCAGTCCCAAGGGATCTGACACCTTCTTCTGGCCTCCTTGGGGACCATATAACATATATGCAGACTAGCACTCATATACATAAAATTTAAAATAAAAAATACCCTCAAAAGTCAATAAAGCCCATGAAAACGATGTCTTCACCTAGGCATAGCCTACCTGTCTGACGCCCTCACCGAGTAACCTGGTAAATATACAGATTTACAGCTTTCTTGGTCGTATATCACGTAGCCTCTTCCTGGTGACACTCACCAATAAGGGTAACTGGAATCCATGTGTTTGGGCCATGCTCCCTCATACTCGGCTCAGAGTGAACCGTGTTCTTCCTTTAAGGCAGACCTAGTTTACATTACTGTAGACCCCTCCAGAGGGAGCTGTGGAGAGAAAGCTCCAGTGGCTAAAAGCACACACTGCTCTTCCAGAGACCTGGGTTTGATTCCCAGCTGCCTCGTGGCAGCCCCCATCTGTCTAGAACTGTAGTTCCACGGAATTCCATGTCCTCTTCTGACCTCCATGGGCACCAGAGTCACGGGTGGAACCCACACCTCCATACACACAAGGGAAACACTCGCACACATAAAATAATAAATACATCTTTTCTAAAAAGTCCTGCAGAACTTGGTCACTTTGGTATGGATTAGAGGAGGTGCCTCCTTCTGGGTCTCCTCTGATTCCAACCGGAGCAGCGATCTAGGTTCTCCTGAATAGGGGTTCACTTCAAGGTACAGGCAGAGCAAGGAAACAGCCAAGGTTGTGTGTGTGTGTGTGTGTGTGTGTGTGCGCGCACGCGCGCGCGCGCGCACGCCTGGGAGGCCAGAGGGAAACAAGTACCCTGCTCTATCACATCTCACCTTAGTCCCCTGAGACAGGGTCTTTGCTTAAACCTAAAGCTTCCTTTGTGGTTAAGTTGACTGGCCAGAGAGCTCCCCAGATCTGCCTCCCTCTGCATCATACCCAGCAGTGGGTTATGGCACCAGAGGCCGTGCCTGACATGAGCTCTGGAGATGCTAACTCAGGGAAACCTCGTGTTTGCCTAGCAAGAGTTCTTACCTACTGAGCCACTTCCCCAGCCCCTCAAGGTGAACTCTTCGTAGGCACCAGAAAGCAAATGCAAAGGAGGTCAGACCAGGCAGAGTCCTCGGCGACTCCCACCCCCAAGGAAATCTGGGATCTTCTTCCTGGAATGGGTGGAGGCCTTCTCAGAAGCTACTCCTATCCACAACTCAGCCTGGTGTAATGAGAAAGGCTGCTTGCAAGAATGCGTATAAAGAGCGCATGGATTTCTGAGTTCAAGGCCAGCCTGGTCTACAAAGTGAGTTCCAGGACAGCCAGGGCTATACAAAGAAACTCTGTCTCAAAAAACAAAACAAAACAAAAAAAAAAACAAAAAACAAAAAAAAAGAAAAGAAAAGAATGTGTATAAAGGTGTAACTCCCTATACAGTTTAGACCTTGACTAGTAAGGGAAAAGGTGCCTCAGAGCTCTTCAGCGAGGGTCCGTCTGTGGGAAACAATGGCGGTTGTTCTCCGGGCTTCCTGTCCTTCTTATCTGGCTATCTCGTACCCAGCAGCAAGCTCTCTTATCATCTGCCCGAGTTCCCAACCTTGCCCTTGTAACTCACCCTTTAACACTAACAACTTGAATAACAGAGTCTTAGTTTTCACAATTTTGGATGCCAGAAGGCAGAGATCAGAACCCGGAGGCCCTCCTTCAGAGGTCCCTGTCCTTGGTTTGTAGGCAGCCTTCTCTCTGCCTCTTCATATCACCTCTCCATCGGAGTCCAAAGCTCCTCTTCTAACGAGGACTTCGGCCCTGTTGGATTGGGGCCTATCCTAATGACTCCATTTCAATGTAATCAAGCGCTGCTTTAAAAAGCCTGTATCCACCATGATGTTCTAAGGTATTAGCCGCTAAGGACTTCAGTTCAGTCGTTAGATTTGTGGTGTGTTATGTTTTGTTGAGACAGGGTCT